>NW_024871434.1:0-34425 GCF_019054845.1 Dipodomys spectabilis
AGCTGGAGAGCCGTGGGCCTCAGCCGGCCGGGGGGAGGGAGGGGGTCACGCTGGTCAGCCGGCCCCGGGGGGGGGGGTCAGGCTGGTCAGCCAGCCGGGGGGGGGGGGCACGGCAGTCAGCCAGCCCGGGGGTGGGGGGGGCCCAGCGGTCAGCCTAGCTACTCAGGAGGCTGAGATCTGGAGGACTGAGGTCGGAGGCCAGCCAAGGGAAGTAAAGTCCCGTAAAGAGGATTCTGATCTCCAGTGATGGATCAGCCAAAAAAAAGAGCCAGAAGTGGAGCTGTGGCTCAAGCAGTGGAGCACCAAGCCCTGCAGAGACAGACGCTGGAGGACAGCGGCCAGGCCTCTGAATTCAAGCCCCCGGGACAGCACACACACATCAGTGCATGCACACGCGTGCACACGCACACACATGCATACATGCACACACATGCACACACGCGTGCACACGCACACACATGCACGTGCACACATGCGCACCCGCGTGCACACACATACATGCACACACGCGCGTGCACACGCACGCACACACACACACACGCGGCGGAATTTCAGACTGGCTCCGTTGGACGGAAGGAAGCCGCACCCGGCTCTCCTAAACCTTTATGCGGCCTTGAACTGCGATCCTCCTACCTCTGTTTCCTGAGTAACTTGGGTTCCAGGCGTGAGCCACTGTGCTCGGCCGAATGATGAAGTCTTCACCACACACGGAAGCGGAAACACAGGCCTGGGGGCTGTTTTTTGGGTGGACGGTGAATAGATTATTTTAATTTCTTTAAAAAAAATTCCTTTCCTTTTTCTTTTTTTGGTCAGTCGGGGGCTTGAACTCGGGGCCTGGGCACCGTCCCTCCGCTCTTCAGCTCAAGGTGGGCGCTCTACCGCTTGAGCCACAACACCACTTCCAGTTTTCTGAATGGTTTATTGGAGATAAGAGTCTCACAGACTTTCCTGCCTGGGCTGGCTTTGAACCGCAATCCTCAGGTCTCAGCCTCCTGAGTAGCTGGGATGACAGGCAGGAGCCACCGGTGCCCATCTACTTTTAGACACAGAGCGGAATGAGTTTGACGGCCTGAATGAATGAACTGCCTGCAGCCTGGGCAATGCACTTGGTTTGCAAGTCGTTGGCAGGTCTGTGGGCAGACTGAGCGCTCTCGGGGAGCGAGTGCACTGGTACCAGCAGAGGGCGCCGGAGTCCCGACCAAATGACGAAGTCGTGCGTGTGTGTGTGTGTGTGTGTGTGTGCGCGTGCGTGTCTGTCTGTCTGCCTGTCATGTGTGCATGTGTATCCTGTACATGTCACGTGTCTGTGTCTTCTACGTGTGTGCACATGTGTGCATCTGTGTGTCTGTGTATGTGTGTTTGCTTGTCTATGCATGTGTATGTGTGCACTTGCGTTTGCACGTGTGTGTGTTTGCATGTCTGTGCATGTGGGTCTGTGTGCGTGCTTTGTTTGCATGTGTGTTTGCACATCTGTGCGTGAGTGTGTGCACCTGTGTTTGCATGTCTGTGCATGTGTGTCTGTGTGCGCGTGCCTTGTTTGCATGTGTGTGCATGTCTGTACATGAGTGTGTGCACCTGTGTTTGCATGTGTGTTTGCATGTCGGTGCACGTGTGTCTGTGCATGCGTGCACACCTGTGTTTGCACGTGTGTGTTTTCATGTCTGTGTCTGCACCTGTGTTTGTGTGTGCAAGCACAGGTTAGTCCTTGGGGTTCATCTCTCTCTCTCTCTCTCACACACACACACACACACACACACACACACACGGTGTTTGGTGGGTAGGGTTGATTTTATGAGGCCTACGCAGGATCCCAACCTTGCCAGCCCAGAGCAGGGAGGAGGCTGCCAAGGAGTCCCTTGAAGCCCAGAGAGGGTCTGCACGTGTCCCGGCCACACACAGCGGCCTCGTGCAACTCCGGGCACGCTCGCCAGCTGGGTTTCCTCCTCCCGGATTGGCTTCCCATTGGAAACCTTCCACCAGGAAGAATCTCCGAGAGACTGGGCTGGGCCGAAGCGCACCTGTTGCTCTGGAATGTTCTAGAAGGGTCTCTTTATTTGTACCTGGGCGCCCCACCTCCTCCTCTCTGCAAACTGTCTGTTCCGGGGCCTCTGGGCAGGAGGCTTGCTCGGCTGTCACCGTTTCCCCGGCAACGGCCTGTAATGTTGTCAACAGGGAGGGGCCCTGGCAGGGAGACCGGGGAATCACGGAAACTTCCGGAACCAGGTGAAGGCTCAGAGAAGAGGGACCCAGCACGCCTCCACCCTCCCCCCCTCCCCCCGACACAGCAAACGCTTCAAACAGTGCTCTTCCTTTCTGTCTGATTGGGTTTGTTTGATCGTTTCTTTTTGTCGGTCGTGGGACTTGAACTCAGGGCCTGGGCGCTGTCCCTCAGCTCTTCAGCTCAAGGCGGGTGCTCTACCACTTGAGCCACAGCGCCACGTCCGGTTTTCTGGTGGTTCACTGGAGATCAGAGTCTCTCAGACTTTCCTGCCTGGGCTGGCTTTGAACCGCGATCCTCAGATCTCAGCCTCCTGAGTGGCTGGGATGGCAGGCTCCCACTTCCAGTGTCTTCTGTGGATCTAGTCCTGAGTCATGATTTCAGACTTGGTGGTGTAGACCAGCTCAGCTCACTCTGGTTTGAAGACCAGAGTGTCTGGTTTGAAAGAGAAGCAGGATTCCCTGCTAGCCGAGTCTGGCGGCTCACGCCTGTAATCCCAGCTCACCCAGGAGGCCGAGATCTGAGGCTCAAGGTGCGAAGCCCAGCCCAAGCAGGAAGGTCTATGAGACTCTTCTCTCCAGGGAACCCCCAAAAAGCTGGAAGTAGAGCTGTGGGTTCAACGCTAGCCTTGAACACAAAAGCTTAGGGACACAGCGCCCAGGCCCTGAGTTCAAGCCTGAGGTCCAGCCCAAGATAAATGAACAAATGCATAGATATCTATGGTGGGTGCGGTTGAACCTGCAAGCATGTCTTCTCCTCAACGCCGTTCTTGAGGCCATGCCCGGAGCAACGATTTGCATACATTTGCATCATGGTAGGCAGAATCGAGCCAGGGCCATTTGCATAAATGAGACAGTTTGCGTGAATTATACTACGCAAATACCAGGCAAGTTGAACTCCCATAGATTCTGGTCCCCAAGGGATTCTGGGACAGATTTCCCCCCTTTTCTTTCTCTCTTTCTTTCCTTCCTTCCTTCCTTCCTTCCTTCCTTTCCTCTTTCTCTTTCTTTCTTTCCTTCCTTCCTCTCTCTCTTTCTCTCTCTCTCTTTCTCTTTCTTTTTCTTTCTTTACTTCCTTCCTTCCTTCCTCTTTCTTTCTTTCCTTCCTTCCTCTCTGTTTCTTTCTCTTCCTCTCTCTTTTTCTCTCTTTCTTTCTCTCTCTCTCTCTTTCTTTCTTCTTTCTTTCCCTTCCTTCCTCCTTCCTTCCCTCCTTCCTTCCTTCTTTCTTTCTTTCTTTCCTTCCTTCCTTCCTTCCTCTCTCTTTCTCTCTTTCTCTTCCTCTCTCTTTTTCTCTCTTTCTTTCTTTCTCTCCCTCTCTTTCTTTCTTTCCCTTCCTTCCTCCTTCCTTCCTTCCTTCCTTCCTTCCTTCCTTCCTTCCTCCCTCCCTCCCTCCCTCCCTCCCTCCCTCCCTCCCTCCCTTCCTTCCTGCTCATCTTGGAGCTCAAACTCAGGGCCTGGATGCTGTCCCTGAGCTTTTTTGCTACCACTTGAGCCACAGCTCCACTTCCAACTGCTCTTTGCTAGTTTATGGAAGATCAGAGTCTCATGGACTTTCCTGCCCGGGTTGGTTTTGAACTTCGATCCTCAGATCTCAGCCTCCTGAGTCGCTGGGTGTGAGCCACCGGCACCCAGCAGCTTTTCTGGCCTTCTCTGAGTCAGGACTTGAGTCTCCCCCTGAGCAAAGCAAGCCGGCCTTGTAGACAAGACTGGAACCCAGAAATTGGGCGAGTGTGAATCCCACGTGAGTTCTACTCAGCTCAAGGCCTCCGGAGGACATACCTCCGGGCGTCCCCTCCCCCTCCCCCTCCCCCCCACGCTCACACGTGCACACGCGTGTGTCAGGCACACCCACAAGGCCCTGTTGCCACCTCCAGAGCTGTATGTAATCTCTTCAGCTCTGTCTTCCCGCAGGCTGTTCTAGAAGGCTCTCGGGGTGGGGGGAGGGCTGGGGGGGGGGGGGAAATGCCAGGATGTAACGTAGAGGGGGATGTGGCCACACATACCTTGGCTGAGGGGCCCATCATGTGATAAGGGTGGGGTTCACATCGCAAGCCCCCCAACCTTCCTGCCAAAGCCCAAACGGAGTGAGGTCATCATCAATCCCTTTAGCAGGCTGGAAGAGAGGCAGACAGAGAGACACAGAGACAGACAGAGAGACAGAGACAGAGAGAGACAGAGAGACAGGGACAGAGACAGAGAGACAGAGACAGACAGAGAGACAGAGAAAGAGACAGACAGACAAAGACAGAGACAGACAGAGACAGAGAAAGAGACAGAGAGACAGAGACAGAAAGACAGAGGGGGGGGATCTGCACAATAATGGAAGAGTCCCAGTCCGACACCCATGGCTCCCGCCTGTCATCCCAGATGACAGATCTCAGGAGGCTGAGATCTGAGGATCGCGGTTCAAACCCAACCCCAGCAGGGAAGGCCGTGAGACTCTGATCTCCAATAAACCACCAGAAAACCGGACGTGGCGCTGTGGCTCAAGGGGTAGAGCGCCAGCCTTGAGCTGAAGAGCTGAGGGACAGCACCCAGGCCCAGAGTTCGAGCCCCAGGACTGGCAGAGAGACAGAGACAGACAGAGAGAGAGACAGACAGACAGAGGGGGGGATCTCAACCCTCACCCGTGCCACTGCCTCCTGCTCCTGCCTGAATCATGAAGCAAGCGTGACCGGCCTCTCGGCCCGGTCGCCTCTCCCCGCCCGGGTCAGGGGTGAGCGGTGGAGACTCACAGGCCGGCCAAGGACACACAGAAAGTCTGAATGGGCCGGTGGGAGCCACGCCCTCCGCTAATTGCTCTGTGAGCCGGGGTTGCGCAGAGACCCACCCAGAGGTGCCCGGCTACGGCTGGGGAACCCGCGGCCTCTGCCTGCTGCCCGGGCTGAGAGGCTCCTAGGAGCAGGGCGGGGGGCAGAGGGGGGCTGGGGGACCCTAGGGGCTGAGGGGGGCTGAGGGACCCCGGGGGCTCAGGGGGGCTGGGGGCCCCGGGGGCAGAGGGGGGCTGGGGGGCCCCGGGGGCTCAGGGGGGCTGGGGGACCCCGGGGGCTCAGGGGGGCTGGGGGGCCCCGGGGGCAGAGGGGGGCTGGGGGGCCCCGGGGGCAGAGGGGGACTGGGGGACCCCGGCACACGGCTGGGCTTGTCCCCCCGGGGTACAGGCGACTGTACCAAGGCGGCTCAGGGGTTCAGCGCCCACAGCAGTCACCCCGGCTCCCCGGCTCCCGACTGTCACCCCAGCTACGCGGGAGGCTGAGATCCGAGGACGGCGGTTCGAAGCCCGCGAGACTCAGAAGCTGGAGGCGGAGCCGTGGCTCAAGTGGTCGAGCGCCAGCCTTGCGTACAAAAGCTCAGGGACAGCGCCCAGGCCCTGAGTTCAAGTCCCAAGACCAGCACGCACGCGCGCACGCGCGCACACACACACACACACACACACACACACACACACACACACACAGAGGTACTTGGGTGTGCGGAGCCCTCGCGAAGCCCTCAGTCTGGCAGGGAGCAGGGCGAGAGACCTCATCTCTTGTCTCCTCGTGAGCTACCTGTCCAGGAGCGCCCCTCTTTAACCCCGGCGGTGAGTGGGGCTGGGGTGGGTAACTGCAGGAGGAGACGGGCCTGTAGGAATTCACACACCAGAGAGGGGTTTGGGGCACATGGAGGGGGGGCGGCCCAGGAGTGCACCCCTGCACCAGGAAAAGGGGGACCCCCCCTGGAACCCAGAGAGCTCCTGCCCAGATGGGCCTAGCTGGGGCCTTGTGGGCAGCTCAACTCTTTTCTTTCTTTCCCTTCCCAGGACTTACCTGCCTAAACAAACAGCCAAGCCGGGCCTCCTCCCCCCTTCCTGCACCCCTCACCCCCACCCCACCCCCCTTCCTGGGGACAGGAAGCAAGCAGGGACAGCTCCCCTGCAGCCCTGCCACAGCAGGACCAGCAACCTGGCCTGCTGCTGCATGCCCATTGGCTGGGCACGGCGGGGTGGGGCCGCACCGCACCAATAGGAGTCCGTGGTGAGGAGCCCCCCGGGTTTTGCATGGAGGGGGGCTTGACCAAGTCTCCCGGGGTGTGACTCAGAGTTTGGCCTCTCCCCGGGAAAAATTCCTGTGGTGTGGTAAGGCGGGGTTGTCTGGCAGCAGAGGAATAATTCCATCTGTCTATATCTATATCTATAGCTATGCATGTTATATAATAAATGCACATACTATCGTAGACACAAAATTAGAGTTACCAGCACGTGTGTGCACAATCAAGTTCATGCATGTATCTGTTTATATATACTTTGTACATATTTACAGAAAATAAATTATATTTATATGAAATGATACACATACATGCAAGTGTACATGTGTATATATACATATATATACATATATATTTGTTGGTCCTGGGGCTTGAACTCAGGGCCCGGGCGCTGTCCCTCAGCTCTTCAGCTCAAGGCTGACGCTCTACCACTTGAGCCACAGCGCCACTTCCCATTTTCTGGTGGTTCCTGGGAGATCCTGGCCAGGCTGGCTTTGAACCGCCATCCTCAGCTCTCAGCTGGCTTCTGTGTGCGGGGCAGGCCGGGCTCCTGCCTGGCCAGGCCTTGCGATCTTGTACTACAGGTGTGAGCCACGACGCCAGGTCTTTGATGTCGCAGGAATAAGACTTCTAGAACTGTCTCCTGCATCCCCCCCCCCCACACACACACCCGTGTATGGCTAAAGGCCTATCCTGGGGCCTTGAACCGAGGCTGGAGCAGTCCGTGGTCTTGGTAGTTTGATGTCAGAAGGAGCCGGGGGTCAGAGGCCGCCCGGTTCGGAAGCCGTCGGTCGGGAGGAGGACTCGGGGCGGCTGGCGGATGAGCAAACGTAGTTCTCCATGGAGAAGCGTCGGGGTATTCTGGGCGTGGAACTTGGCCAGCGCTCCGTTGCCGCCATTCCACCCCATCCAAACTCCAGGGGAGACGAAAGAGAAATAGAAATAGCACGGAAATGGAGAGTCGAGGCCTGTGCGCCTCTTCGGAAGCTGGGACTACAGGCGGGGGCCATCATGCCCTGCCGGCCTTCCTGCCTTTGCAGCCCCCCCCTCCCCCCCGTGATCCTAGCTCCCCACTTTGTTCCCTGTCTCCTCAGCACAGTTCTGGGGTGCGGGGGGGGGGGAGGATGGGGAGAGGTTGGACTGGCCCCTGGGGGACCCCAACTCTACTGGGTCTCCCTCACGACTCCTGGGGAGCCCTTTTATTTAGTTAATGGGAGGAAATCACGTTTCAATGACGGTCCCGGCTGTAAAACCCCGACTCAGCAGGAGGACACGCTCTGATAGGGTAAAACAAGTCAGGAGGACCCCAGCCGTACCCCAGAACTTCTAGGCTTGTCACCCCCCTCTGCCCCCACAAAAAAGCTCCCGGGAGACACCCCATTTCTGGCTTCTAGGCTGCGTTCGACAGCTTTTCTGCATGGATGGCTAACAGATGGAAAAAAACCAAAGCCGGCTGCACCCATGGCGCACGCCTGTCACCCCAGCGGCTCAGGAGGCGGAGATGTGAGGATCGCGGTTCAAGGCCAGCCCGGGCAGGAAAGACTGTGAGACTCTGATCTCCCATGAACCACCAGAAAACCGGGAGTGGCGCTGTGGCTCAAGTGGTAGAGCGCCCACCTGGAGCTGTTGAGCTGAGGGACAGCGCCCAGGCCCAGAGTTCAAGCCCCAGGACTGGCAAAAACAATTAATCAATTAATTAATTAATTAAAATAGAATGGATTGTCAATTTCCTGTCTCCACTCACGGGAAGATAAAACCGAGAATGGCCGGCAGGACCCCGGGCCCTCAGCTCTGAGAAGCGTTTGTTGAGTGGATGACGGAGGGGTTGAGACTGGAGGTGGGGGTGGGGGAGGGGAGTCCAGGCTGGGGGGGCGGGGGAGAGGGGGTCCAGGCTGGGGGGGGTGGGGGTGGGGTCAAGGCTGGGTCCCCGCTCCGTGTCCACCCTGGCCCTGCCATCCACCTGCAGCGACAGAGCTCCTAAGCCAACTGGAAACGATGCCCTTCTCCTACAGACCCCTGTGACTGCGGGAGACCCAGCATTGTTTCTGGAATGTTCTAAAGAGCAGATAGGCCCAGGGAAAGGAAGCCAGGGAACTGCCACCCCCCCATCCACTGGTGTAACAGCTGGGTACCCAACAAAGACCAAGAGAGACACCCCCAGACTCCAGATACCCCAGATTCCAGATACCCCAGACTCCAGATACCCCAGACTCCAGACACCCCAGACTCCAGACACCCCAGCTCTCCAGACACCCCAGACTCCAGACACCCCAGCCCTCCAGACACCCCAGACTCCAGACACTCCCAGCCCTCCAGACACCCCTAGACTCCAGACACCCAGACCTCCAGACACCCCCAAACTCCAGACACCTCAGACTCCAGACACCCCAGACTCCAGACACCCCAGACTTCAGACACCCCAGACCTCCAGACACCCCAGCCCTCCAGATACCCCAGACTCCAGACACCCAGACCTCCAGACACCCCAGACTCCAGATACCCTAGACTCCAGACACCCAGACCTCCAGACACCCCAGCCCTCCAGACACCCCAGCCCTCCAGACACCCAGCCCTCCAGACACCCAGCCCTCCAGACACCCCAGACTTCAGACACCCCAGCCCTCCAGACACCCCAGACCTCCAGACACCCCAGCCCTCCAGACACCCCAGCCCTCCAGACACCCAGCCCTCCAGACACCCAGCCCTCCAGACACCCCAGACTCCAGACACCCCAGCTCTCCAGACACCCCAGACTCCAGACACCCCAGCCCTCCAGACACCCCAGACTCCAGACACTCCCAGCCCTCCAGACACCCCTAGACTCCAGACACCCAGACCTCCAGACACCCCCAAACTCCAGACACCTCAGACTCCAGACACCCCAGACTCCAGACACCCCAGACTTCAGACACCCCAGACCTCCAGACACCCCAGCCCTCCAGATACCCCAGACTCCAGACACCCAGACCTCCAGACACCCCAGACTCCAGATACCCTAGACTCCAGACACCCAGACCTCCAGACACCCCAGCCCTCCAGACACCCCAGCCCTCCAGACACCCAGCCCTCCAGACACCCAGCCCTCCAGACACCCCAGACTTCAGACACCCCAGCCCTCCAGACACCCCAGACCTCCAGACACCCAGCCCTCCAGACACCCCAAACTCCAAACACCCCAGCCCTCCAGACACCCAGCCCTCCAGACATCCAGCCCTCCAGACACCCCAGACTTCAGACACCCCAGCCCTCCAGACACCCCAGACCTCAGACACCCCCAGACCTTGACACCCCAGCCCTCCAGACACCCCCAGACTCCAGACACCCCCAGACTCCAGACACCCCAGCCCTCCAGACACCCCAGACTCCAGACACCCCCAGACTCCAGACACCCCAGCCCTCCAGACACCCCAGACCTCGACACCCCAGCCCTCCAGACACCCCCAGACCTCCAGACACCCCCTGGGCACCATCCCTCAGCTCTTCAGCTGGAGGCGGGCACTCTACCACTTGAGCCAAGGCACCACTTCCGGTTTTCTGGTGGCTCCTGGGAGATCAGAGTCTCCTGGACTTTCCTACCCAGGCTGGCTTTGAACCAGGATCCTCAGATCTCAGCCTCCTGAGTAGCTGGGATGACAGGCTGATTCTTAGTAATACCGCCATCACTTTAGGCCGAATTGTCATCATCTCCACTTTCAGAAGGAGGAAACGGAGTCAGGTGGGAAGCAGCTGAGATGGGGTACTTTTGTTGTGTTGTGTTTTGGTTGCTTGAACTCAGGGCCGGTCCTGAGCTTTCTCACTCAAGGCTGGCACTCTACCGCTTGAGCCACGGCTCCACTTCTGGCTTTTTGCTGGTTTCTTGGAACAGAACCGAGGAGACCCAAACCCTGGAAGTGGGAAGCCACCATGAAACCAGAGCTCTGCGGAGGCCCAAGCGGCGGCCACCACCTCTCCCCTCCCCTCCCTCCCCTCCCCCCTCCCCTCCTCTCCCTTCCCCCTCTCCTCCTTCCTTCCCTTCTCCTCCTCTCTCCTCTCCATCCCCCCAACAACAACGACCCCAGCCTGTTATCCAACACCCCCCACACCCCAGAGGGGCCCTCACAGTGCCAGGAGCGGGGTTGGGCCCAGGTCACACTGGGGGGCAGCAGTGGGGGCAGCCCCTGTGCGGACCCCAACTTCTTTCTGAAAGGGGGAGAAAAATCTGCAAGGCCCTGACTCCTGATTGGCCAGCTGCGAAGTCTGGACTGCTCATGACCATACCTGCTCCAGTCCTGATTGGCCAGCTGGCAAAGGCAGGCCTGCCCCCCAGGTACCCTATATGCCCGTGTAGAAGAGGCCACGGAAGTAGCCCCTTTGGCCCAGGCCGTGAAGATCTCCACCCCAGAGGCAGCCTGGCTTAGCTGGAGATGAAGGCTCACACAGGTCTTGGAGGAGAGGAGAACAGGCTTCTCTGAGAGGGTTTCCTCGATGCTATTTTTTCCTGGGGTTTGTCTGAACCAATGTACATGGTAGTGCTTGTGAGGAGCAGGCCAGTGCCCCCCCCTTCCACCCTGGAGGGGGGTGGGGATGATGGGGGGGACTGGGATGAGCCCCCTCCCCCACATCCCTGCCCCAACCCCCAAATAACCCCCCCCCACCTCCAGCTTACCTTGCGTTCATCTAAGGAAAGAAGGAAGTGGAAATCTGCATGGATGCAGAAAGGAAAGTATCATCATCATCATAGTGATAGATTGTCCATGCTGCTTTGTATTATCCGTGTGTGTGTGTGTGTGTGTGTGTGTGTGTGTGTGTGTGTGTGTGCGCTGCTACCAGACTTGAACTCAGGGCCTGGGGGCTGGCCCTTCACTTCATCACTTCCGGCTGGCTGGCGCTCTTCCACTTGAGCCACACACAGCTCCACTTCTGGCTTTTGGCTGGCTCATCAGCAGAGTCTCCCCGACTTTCCTGCTCGGGCTGGCTTTGAACCCCTGATCTTCAGATCCCGGTCTCCCGAGGAGCTGGGCTCTCAGGCCTGGGCACCGGGGCCTGCACCTGCTCCTCATCCATGCAGAAAACCCAACACCAGCGCGGCCTCCATCCCAGGAGGAAGCAGGCCCTGTCTCCCCCTCCCTTCCCCTTGGACAGTGGCTTTCTGGCTGGGAGACCCGGCCACGCCCCGCCTGGGACCCGGCCACGCCCCGCCTGGGACCCGGCCACGCCCCGCCTGGGACCCGACCACGCCCCTCCTGAGACCCGGCCACGCCCCGCCTGGGACCCGGCCACGCCCCGCCTGGGACCGGCCACGCCCCGCCTGGGACCCGGCCACGCCCCGCCTGGGACCCGGCCACGCCCCTGCTGAGACCCGGCCACGCCCCGCCTGGGATCCGGCCACGCCCAGCCTGGGCTCGAGTCTCTGGTTGCTCCCAGCCCTGGCTGCAGCTGTCTCAGCCCTGGCTCTAGGGGCGTGGCCAAGGACTCGGTGGGCGTGGCCAGGGCTCTGCGGGCGTGGCCATTGGACTGTAGGTGTGGCCGGGAACTCTGTGGGCGTAGCCAGGGTTATGTAGGCGTGGCCAGGAGCTATGTAGGCATGACCATTGGCCCATATTGTGGCCTGAGAGTCTGTGGGCGTGGCCAGGGGCTCTCTGGACATGGTCTCGGGGCTCTGTGGGCGTGGCCAGGGGCCATGTGGGCGTGACTATTGGACTATGTGGCCAAGGACTCTGTGGGCGTGGCCACGGGATTCCCTAGGCGTGTCCAGCATCACTGGGCGTGGTCCTGGTCTTTATGGGCGTGGCCAGGAGCTGTGTAGGCGTGGCCATTGGACTGCATGGCCAGGGGCTCTGCGGGCGTGGCCATTGGACTGTATGTGTGGCCAGGGACTCTGTGGGCGTGGCCAGGGGCTATGGAGGCGTTGCCATTGGACTGTGTGCATGGCCAGGGACCCTGTGGGCGTGGCCAGTTGTGGAGGCGTGGCCACTGGACTATGCATGGCCAGGGACTCTGTGGGCGTGGCCAGGGGCTATGGAGGCGTTGCCATTGGACTGTGTGCATGGCCAGGGACCCTGTGGGTGTGGCCAGGGCTGTGTAGGTGTGGCCATTGGACTGTGGCCAGGAGCTATGTGGGCGTGGCCAAGGGCTGTATAGGTGTGGCCATTGGACTGCATGGCCAGGGACTCTGTAGGCGTGGCCGGGGGCTGTGGAGGCATGGCTATTGGACTGCATGTCCAGGGACCCTGTGGGCGTGGCCAGGGGCTGTGGAGGCGTGGCCATTGGACTGTGCATGGCCAGGGACCCTGTGGGCCTGGTCCCCGGAATCTTGGGCATGATCAGGGGCCAGACATGGTTACCAATGCCGCTTGGTTCTGGCCATCCAGAAGGCAGGGCGGGGACTGGGTTCTGGAGTCTTCCTCAATGCAGAGGGACGGGGTGGCCGGCTGCTAGGACTTCAACCAGGGTCTCACCAGGCGAAGCGAGACCCAGCTGGGCCAGCCCAGCTCTGGGTTCGAGCCCAGGCTTGACAATCTGGGAGGGAGGGCGATGTAGTCCATTCACTGGAGCTCAGGACTTTTGCTTTGTCTGTTTTGCTTTGCTTCGCTTTGTGCTGGTCCTGGGACTTGAACTTGCGACCCGGGGGCTCGTCCCTGCGTTGTTGTTTTTTCCTTCAAGGCTGGCGCTCTTCCACGTGTGCCACAGCTCCGCTGGCACTTTTCGCTGGCTAATAGGCGGTGAGAATCTCAGGGACTTTCCTGCCTGGGCCTGGCTTTGAACCATGATTCTCACATCTCTCAGTCTCCTGAGAAGCTGGGATGACAGGCGTGAGACACCGGTGCCAAGTCTACTACGGGTCTCAGGCTCGCCTGCCTCAGTTTACCTCCCGCTCCTCCTGGAGGCGGGCGGGGCTTGGGTGGAGGGTCAGGTGGGGTGACGGTGAAATCCAGCCGAAAGCTCTGTCTGTGAACTGAGTTTCGTTCTGAAATTACTTCACCGAAAACTGAAACTTAGACTCCAAACCACCTGCTTCCTCCCCGGCCTTCCTCCGCCAGGCTCAGCTGGGTAGTACCCACCTCCGGTCTCTGCCTCCACCCTGAGCTCACCGGGCCGCACTCCTCTCCTCCTCTGGGGGCCCCCACGGACGGAAGTCAGAGCTGGGGTGCAGGGAGCCACACCCTTTAGGCAGCTCCAACAGTTCTGCCTCTTATCAACCCTCCCTCCCTCAGATTTCAGACTCCACTGAGTAAATAAGAACAGATTTCTTCCCCAGGACAGATAGAACGGCCAAAGGTTGTGAGTGTCTGTAAAACACAGATGAGCTACCATTCCAGTCAATAGCCACAAGCTGGGCGCCGGCGGCTCCCGCCTGTCATCCCAGCTACTCAGGAGGCTGAGATCGGAGGATCACGGTTCAAAGCCAGCCCAGGCTGGAAAGTCCATGAGACTCTGATCTCCCATAAACCACCAGAAAACCGGAAGTGGCGCTGTGGCTCAAAGTGGTAGAGCGCCCGCCTTGAGTGAAAGAGCTGAGACAGAAAGACTGTGTGCTCACGAGTGTTTTACCCAGACGACAATTTCATGTCCAAACTAAGACAGCATCCAGCAGGGCTGGCAGCTCAGGCCCGTCCTCTAGCCATTCAGGAGGCTGAGATCTGGAGGATCCTGGTTTGAAGCCGGCCCAGATAGAAACTGTGGCTGGACTCCATCTCCAAAATGATGACCAGAAAACAGCCAAGGGTGTGGCTCAAGAGGCAGAGCATCAACTTAGAAAGCGTAAGATCCTGAGTTCAAACCTCAGTAGCAAAGTAAATAAAAACAGATATGTATGTGTACATACACAAAAATATACTTCTTCAGGGAATAATCTCTGCCATACACATGGCCTTAAATTGGCACCTTGTAGTGACAGGTGTATGTCTGTGGTCCCGGTATTATTCTTAGGCCGGGTGCTGGTGGCTCACGCCTGTAATCCTCAGTACTCAGGAGGCTGAGATCTGAGGATCGAGGTTCAAAGCCAGCCCGGGCAGGAAAGTCCGTGAGACTCTGATCTCCAAGGAACCAGCAGAAAACCCGAAGTGGCGCTGTGGCTCAAGTGGTAGAGCGCCAGCCTTGAGCTGAAGAGCTGAGGGCCAGAGTTCAAGCCCCATCACACACACACCCACACCCACCCACACCCACCCACACACACACACACACACACACACACACACACACACACGAAAGTTTTTCCTCCCTTTCTCCCTTCTTTCATTTCTCCCTCCCTCCCTCCCTCTTCTTTCTTCTTTTCTCCCTCCTTTCCCACTTCCTTCCCTCCCTCCCTCCTTCCCTTCCTTCCTCCCTCCTTCCCTCCTCCTTCCCTCCTATCTGCCATCTTTCCTTCCTGGCATCTGTTTCTAGAAGCAGGCCCTGGTTCACAGCCCCTAGGGAGACCCTATGACCCCCCCTGGGTTGGTTCACAGACAAACTGCCAGCGCAGGCTCGAACCTGTGGCAGGAAGGGAGAAAGCCCTTCACCTCTGTTTTAAAGAAAGAAAATAAGAAAAGAAAAACCAAACACACACCTGCACCGGGAGTTTGTCCCCAGAGAGACCTCTCCCAGCGGGGATTGTACTTCCTCCCTCCCTGCCCTCCCCTCTCCCCCCTCCCCCCCCACATCCCCCCCGCCCCTCCCCCCCAGCCAGGACCTGGCCCTTGAACTCTGGGTCTGGCCGCTGCCCCTGGCTTTCTGTCTCCACTCCAGGTTGGCGCTCTACAGCTTGAGCCACAGCTCCACTTCCAGTTTTTGTTTGTTTTGGTGGTTCACGGCAGATGACAGTCTCACCAACATTCTGGCCCTGGCTGGTCAATCCTCCACCCCTCAGCCTCCAAAATTGCTGGGGTGACAGGTGTGCGCTACAGCGCTCGGCACAGGGTCTTTAAGGTAGAGCTCTCGACTGGGGGGTCCCCTGGAAGGAGGGGGTCTGGGGGGGAAGGAGCCGGTGTGGCGGAGGGAGTAGAGCAGGCATCATTCTAAGAGCCAGGGGCGCCAGGGACTTCCTAATTTTCAAGACTTTGATGGGCTGTAGGAAATTCCCCCGTGTGGAAGTCGGTCGCTGTCAGGAGAACCCCCACCACCACCACCGCACCCCTCTATTCCCAGCCCAGCCCCCAGCCTCCCCCCAATCCCGGGATGTCGGGGATCCTCAGGACTCTATTCTCCTTTACTACTTGAGCCACAGCTCCGCTTCCTGCTTTTCGGTGGTTCGTTAGACGTAGGAGTCTCACACTTTCCTTCCCCAGGCTGGCTTTGAACCGCGATCCTCAGAACTCAGCCTCCCGAGTAGCCGGGATGACAGGCGGGAGCCACCGGTGCCTGGCTCCAAGGGAACTTTGTACTGAGATGACTCCTCCTCTGTGCAAACTGGGGGCCTTCTGTTTTAGGCAGACCTGCCAGACAGGGCCAGAGGAGCAATGTTTCCCCTCCATCCTGCTCTGGGTAGCAATGTATCCCAACCAGCAGCTGTGAATAGAGACCCAGAGTTTAGGGACCCGGATGTTAAAAGAACCCGGATGTTAGGGACCCCAGAAGTTAGGAGGGGAAGGAAATCCATCTAATTACAATAAAGATTAAATCTGTTTATCAGAAAAGGTGTCCAGGACAGGAACGGCTTGGGTTCAACTCTTGCCCCAGACAAAGCTTTGTTTTTCGTTTGAAACCTGCGGAGTTTGTTTGCTGTTATTTGCTTTTAAGTTGACTTCTTCTGTTTTAGTTTTTGTGGGTCATAGTCTAGAACCCTGGGCGCTGAGATCTTCTTGCTCCAGGCTCGGTGCTCTACCACTTGAGCCATACTTGGCTCTTCTTTAGGGAGGATCCCATGGTTGGTTTGGTGGGTTGTGTGTTTAATCCAGGACTGGCCTTGGACCGTCATCCTCCTAGTTAGGCCTGAGATTACAGATGGGAACCACCTTGCCCAGCTGGGTGGTGGAGATGGAGTCTTCAGAGGAGTTCTGTGGGCAGACTGGCTGGTTATGCTCTTGGCCTCTTCTTCACCCTTCCTCTGCATGTGTTTTGGGGTCACACAGGGGCTAAGGACCTCTGAATGGTGGGAACCCCCCCCCCCCCGGCCCCTTTTACCATAACATTTCCAGGCCCGAGGCTTGTTTTCCAACTCAGTTCATCTGATGAGCCTTGGGGTGCTAATAAGTGAAATGAAGGCCATTAAAAAGCCCCAGATAAAATCTATGTACAAACCTTGGGCCCAGGAGAGGCTCCTCCCGCCCCCTCCTTCCTCCCCCAGCCATCTGCTGCAGGGTATTCTGGGTCAAATGCTTTTTCCCTCAAGGCTGGCGCTCTACCACTTGAGCCACAGCCCCATTTCCGACTTTTTGCCGGCCCATTGGCAATCGGGGCCTCATGGCTTTTGCTGTCCCCGCTGGCTTCAAACTACAATCTTCAGATCTCAGCCTCCAAAGTAGCTGGGGATTCAGGTGTGAGCCGCCCTTCCTGGTTGAGGTATCGTTGTTGGTAAGGAGAGATGGGCATCTGGCCTGCATTTTTCCTTCCCTCTGTGAGAGAAGGTCCCCCCCACCCCCATCCTCCCCAGCCAGCCCCGAACACCAACCACCACCAGCTCACCCGGCCCCTGCCTCCAAGTTGGCCTTGACCTATGCCATTTGGCCCTTAAGAATCTAGAGATGGAGCAGGTGTGTGGAGGGTCCTGAGTGTAGATCACTGTACTTCCGGGTACCCACAATGCACCTGCCAGAGCAATGACACATGTAGGCTCAAATGGATGGATGGATGGATGCATGCATGCATGGGTGGATGCATAGACAGATGGATGGGTAGATGGATGGGTTGATAGATGAGTGGATGGAGGGATGGATGGATGGGTGGATGCATAGGTCAATGGATGGATAGATGGATGGATGTGTAGAGGATGGATGGGTTGATGTAGGGGTGGATGGATGATGGATAGGTGGATGATAGATGAAAGGGTGGATGGGTGGATGGATGGATGGATGGATGGATGGATGGATGGATGGATGGATGGATGGGTGAATGGATGGATCAGTGGATGGATGGGTAGGTGATGGATGGGTGGATGCAGGAGTAGATGGATGATGGATGAATACATGGATGGAAGTGGATGGATGGATGGATGGATATATGGATGGATGGACTCATTTTTCTTTTGTCAGTGATGGGGCTTGAACTCTGGGCCTGGGCGCTGTCCCTCAGCTCTTCAGCTCAAGGCTGGCGCTCTACCACTTGAGCCACAGCGCCACTTCCGGTTTTCTGGTGGTTCATGGAGATCAGAGTCTCACGGACTTTCCTGCCTGGGCTGGTTTTGAACCATGATCCTCAGATCTCAGCCTCCTGAGTAGCTGGGATGACTGGTAGGAGCCACCAGTGCCTGGCTCTACATGCTAACTTAAAGTCTTTAAAAAAAATCCAAGGACAGATTTCTGACTTAACACCTTGTCTCCATTCATGTCATTATTGTTTAATACATGTGGCGGCCTTTTGGCAGTACTGGGCTTTGAACTCGGGACCTTGTGCTTGCTAGGCAAGTGCTCTAACCCTTACGTCACTCCCTGCCTCTCTGCCCTGCCTGCCCCTCAGCCCTTTTGCTATTGTTATTTTCTTTAGCTTATTTTCAGTGTTCTCCTGTGTTTGGTCTGGGCTGGGCCGGACCTCGATCCTCCTTTTTCTTCTCCCCATCTAGCTGGGATTCCAGGCATGACCTATGACACCCAGCTGAGTTGTTGGAATGGGGGAAGGTCTCGTTCAGGGTCTGACCCAGGCTGGCTTCTAACGGCCATGCTCCTCATCTCTACCACCCACGTAGCTGGGGTTCGAGGTCGGAGTCACCACACCCAGCCAATAATAGCTTCTTGCCCAGGTCTGCTGATCACCAAATGAGTTAATAATAGGTGCTCAGGGGAAAACAAGCATGCCGGGAAATGTGTTTCCAATGGCTTCCATCCAAGGGGCTGCAATTTGCCTCCAGCCCTCACAGCGTTCAGCAAAGGAAGAGTTTAAGGATGAAATCCTTTGCCCACGGGCACATGGCTTCTCAAGCCGGGGAGACCACATCCCAACGCCAGCCCGGTCAACTCTGAAGACAAGAAGCCAAGCACTGGTGGCTCCCGCCTGTCACCCCAGTCACTCAGGAGGCTGAGATCTGAGGATCACGGTTCAATCCAGCCCCGGGCAGGAAAGTCCGTGAGACTCTGATCTGCAATAAACCACCAGAAAACCAGAAGTGGTGCTGTGGTTCAAGGGGTAGAGCGCCCGCCTGGAGCTGAAGAGCTGAGGGACAGCGCCCAGGCCCTGAGTTCAAGCCCCACCACCGACAAAGAAAAGAAAAAGACATGGGAAGGAGACCCAGGTGTTAAGAGTTTGGGGTGGAGGGAGCCAGACCACCCCACAAATAAAACAGAGCGATGAGGTCGGGAGGCCTGGCTCAGGCGGTAGAGCGCCAGCCAGTGAGCAGAAGAGTCACACGCAGAGTTCTAATCCCTGTCTTGGAACAGGAAGTGGGGTGCTCTTTGTGGGTCTCCCCCCCTTCCC
The DNA here is from genome assembly GCF_019054845.1 of Dipodomys spectabilis. Taxonomy (NCBI): domain Eukaryota; kingdom Metazoa; phylum Chordata; class Mammalia; order Rodentia; family Heteromyidae; genus Dipodomys; species Dipodomys spectabilis. The sequence goes on from NW_024871434.1 coordinate 18,760, forward strand.
TCCCCCCACGCCGCCTTTGTGATCCTAGAGGAATGTGGGCCCGGGTGCCAGCTTCCCACCCAGAACCCGCCCTGGCAGAGTTTCCTTGAGTAATTCTCCCATGATGAAATCCCCTCCCTACTTTTCAGCCGTTTCAAGAAGCCTTGGGCTAGAGATGCTGCGGATAAGGCTGGCAGGTGGTAACTCGGGCAGGGGGTGCTTGCCGGCGCCCTCCCCCAGAGCCAGGAGCTCAGCCTAGACCTCGCCCTGTCTCAGCTCTGCCCTGGCGTGGTAAGACACCATCTTTAATGCCAGGGAGAGCCCACCCTACCATCCCTGCCCCCCCCCCCAAATGCTGCTTGAAGCCCCGCCCTGGTGGCTCATGCCTGTAATCCCAGACACCTGAGAAGATCAGGATTGTGGGTCCTGGCGCCAATCCCTGGCCCAGAGTGTGTGTGAGACCCCAACTCCAGGTTAAAGCCAGGTGTGAAGGAAGCCCTTCTATTTTTGTTGCAACACTGGGGTTTGAACTCAGGGCCTCAAGCTTGCTAGTCCTGTGCTCTCCTGCTTGAGTTACACCTGCGGCCCTCAGTAGTTATTTAAAAAAAAAAATAATACCACCTCGAGGCCGGGCACCGTGGCTCACATCTGTAATCCCGGCTGGGGAGGAGGCAGGGATCCGGAGGACCACGTTTTGAGGCCACGCTGGACAAAGATGTACCGATAACGAATGAGTGTAACTGACTAGTCAGTAGTTAGTCATAATTCGCCAGCAGCCAAGTAACTAACTAGCCGTCAATGTGTGGCCAAGACCACGTCTGAAGTCCCAGCTCTGCAGATTGAACAGGGCCTATCGAAAGAATAACTAACGCTCCAGCGGGAGAGCACAGGATTTCCAAGCTAAGGCCCTGAGTTCCAAGCACCACACACACACACACACACACGCGCACACACACACACACACACACACACACACACACACGCCAGGTACTACTAGGAGTCCCAGGGACTTTCCTTGATGTTGAAAGCCCAAGGCGCTGTCTGTCTGTCTGTTTGTCCTGCTGGGCTGTTTCATTATCAAAGCACTAACCTTTCCCTTAAACCCCGCCCTGGGAGCCCCCCCCCCCCCCCCCAGACATCCCTTAGACCTGGAGAGCAGCCATGATTTTGAAGGAAAAACACCTCAGCGGGTCTCTGTAGATCAGAGCTGTCTGCACCACCAGGGCCTTTGCTGGCATGCCTCCGGCCTCCACCTTTGTGCCAGCCCCCCCCCCACCCTTCCCTCCCTCCCCTCATTTCCAGCGGGGGCAAGCCCGCCCGGCCCTGGGCAGGGCAGCTGTCTGGAGTGGAGGAGTTGGGGACAGTGCCAGTCGGGCCATCTGTGTGTTTTCTTTCCTCTTTGTTTAGAGATAACTGAGGGCTCGGGACTTGTGTCCCGGGGACTCTGCGGTCCAGGACCAACCCCAGGTCAGGGCCTGGGCGCTGTCCCTCAGCTCTTCAGCTCAAGGCTGGCGCTCTACCCCTTGAGCCACAGCGCCACTTCTAGTTTTCTGGTGGTTCACTGGAGATCAGAGTCTCACGGACCTTTCCTGCCCGGGCTGGCTTTGAACTTCAATCCTCAGATCTCAGCATCCTCAGTAGCTGGGATTATAGGTGTGGAGTGCCACGCCCGGCCCTCACTTTTGTCATGACCACAACATTACGGGGTTTCATAAGGATATGGGGTCCTTTGCGTATTTAATTTTTAAATTTTGTGCCAGTCCTGAGACTTGAACTCAGGGCCTGGGCTCTGTCCCTGAGCTTTAAGCACTCTAGACCGGCGCTCCACCATGTGAGCCATACCTCCACTTGTAGCTTTTGGCTGGTTCATTGCAGGTAAGAGTCTCCCAGACTTTTCCCGCCCAGCCTGGCTAGAGAACTCCATCCTCAGATGGCAGCCTCCCGGGTTAGCTGGGATGGCAGGCAGCCCCGCTGATAGGAGATCTCTTTATATGAGCCACCCCCAGGGGGTCCCCTTTTTCCTGGTCCCTGACCTGAGCAGCCTGCCCCAGACCAGCTGGGAAAGGTCTGGCTGTTGGGGGGGGGGGGGCAGGGTGGCTGTGAGGCTGGTCAGGGCTTCCTGTAATTCCAGCCAAACCGAACACGGTACCCTTCAGGGAGGACAACCCTGAGGCCATCCCGGGGAATCCTTTCCGCCCTGCCTCCCTCTGCCTGCCCTCCCCACGCCCCTCCTAAGCTGCCCCCCCACCCCCATCCCCAGGCTCCTAGCAGGACCCTGCTGTGGGCAAAGCCGCAGGAGCCAAGAGTGGCAGATGGGCAAGGGGGGGGGCCCGGGCTGCCTTCCCTGAAATCACAGCCCTCCCCCCTTCCCCCCCCCCCCCCACCGTCTCTTCAAGGTCCTTCCAAGACCCTGTCCAGATTAGGCCTTCTTAACCACATGAGAAGCTGAGCTGAGAGCCCCACAATGGGATATAGCCAGGCGTGGCCACCACACACACACACACACACACACACACACACACAGCCCTGCCTGAGTGTGCAACCAGAGCTGACTGGGGAAAATGCCGGGCTTCGTGGCTCACGCCTGTCATCCCAGCGACTCAGGAGGCTGGCTGAGATCTGAGGATCATAGTTCAAAGCCAGCCCGGGCAGGAAAGTCTGTGAGACTTTTTTTTTTTCTTTTTTGTTAGTTGTGGGGCTTGAACTCAGGGCCTGGGCGCTGTCCCTCAGCTCTTCAGCTCAAGGCAGGCGCTCTACCACTTGAGCCACAGCGCCACTTCCATTTTTCTGAGTGGTTCATTGAAGATCAGAGTCTCGTGGACTTTCTTGCCCAGACTGGCTTTGAACTGTGATCCTCAGATCCCAGGCTCCTGAGTAGTTAGGATGACAGGTGTGAGCCACTGGTGCCAGGCTTTGTGCGACTCTGATCTCCAAGAAACCCCCAGAAAACCAGAAGTGGAGCTGTGGCTCAATTGGTAGAGCGCCAGCCTTCAGCACAAAGAGGCTCAAGGACAGCACCCAGGCCCGACAAATAAAACATAAAGGAAAAAACCCCAAACAAACCAAAACCCAAAAACCATTTCCACACTTTCCATCTGATTCAAACAGGAAATACTCCTGCCTTCAACAGTCCCTTTACCTTTAAAATAATAAAAACAAAACGATAACAACAACAATAATAATAACAACAATAATGTCAGTGTCTGAAGTTCACCAGGAACTCAAGGCAGACTCCATCAATTTGGGGAGACATTTTCCAGCTGAGACCCCCCCCTAAACAGAAAGATGGAAAGATTTTGCTCCAATTTAAGGAATCGGTGGGGAGGGAGGGGAGGGAGGGGAGGGGCTGGCTGGTCACGTGGCCCATGGGGGGGGGCCTCCTGGGACTGTTTCCAGTTGGATTTTCTGAGCACAGCAAATTCATCATTCATGTCACTCACAGACAATCTAACCCCCCCAAAACACAGCTTTTATCTTCCTTTTAAATGGTGGTGCAAACCCCGATTTTCAAATTCCCAAAGAGAATTAAATGGAAAATCTAGTCCTTGGGGCGAGAGGAAGGAAGGGGGGGGCTACAGGAGGGGTCCCCGGCAGAAGCAAAGGTCCTGTGGTCTGGGGACACTGCCCCCCTCCCCGCCACGCCGCTTCCCCCAGGTCTGGGGGACCCCTTCCCCCCACTCCTGTGTGTGAATCGGAACCCCGTCCCCAGGTGGGATGGAGGTCCCGCACCCCAACTCTCATTGGAGAGCTCACTGTCTCAGCAGGTGCGTTCCCCACCCCCACCCCCACCCCCACCCCCACCCCCACCCCGCCCCAGTCAGACAGGAAGAGGTGGGAAGTGTGCAGTCTTTTCTACATTTCCCCCCAGGGAACCAGTGTGGGGTGGTCACCCCTTGACCTCTGCGGTTCATCTGTCCCCCCAGAGGACCCCTCCCCAGACCCCCTCCCCAGACCCCTCCCCAGACCCCCACAGACCCCTCCCCAGACCCCCTCCCAGACCTCTCCCCAGACCCCCACAGACCCTTCCTCAGACCCCCACAGACCCCCCCAGACCCCCCAGATCCCCACAGACCCCTCCCCAGACCCCCCAGACTCCCCAGACCCCTCCCCAGACCCCCCCAGACCCCTCAGACCCCCCCAGACCCCTCCCCAGACCCCCACAGACCCCTCCCCAGACCCCCTCCCCAGACCTCTCCCCAGACCCCCACAGACCCTTCCTCAGACCCCCACAGACCCCCCCAGACCCCCCAGATCCCCACAGACCCCTCCCCAGACCCCCCAGACTCCCCAGACCCCTCCCCAGACCCCCCCAGACCCCTCCCCAGAGACCTCCCCAGACCCCTCTCCAGACCCCCCGACCCCTCCCCAGACCCCCCAGGGCCCCTCCCCAGATCTCCCTAGGTGCCTCCTCAGACCCTCCCCAGACCCCTCCTCAGACCCCTCCCCAGACCCCTCCTCAGACCCCTCCCCAGACCCCCTCAGACCCCTCCCCAGAGACTTCCCCAGACCCCCCAGGGCCCCTCCCCAGATCTCCCCAGACCCCTCCCCAGAGACCTCCCCCAGACCCCCCAGATCCCCCCCAGATCCGCCCAGACCTCCCCAGACCCCTCCCGAACCCCAAGAACCCTCCCCAGACCCCTCCCCAACCCAAGAACCCTCCCCCAGACCCTCCCCAGACCCCTCCCCGCCCACACGGGCTCCTCCCCAGACCCTCCCCAGGCCCCTCCCCAGACCCCTCCCCAGGCCCCTCCCCGCCCACACGGGCTCCTCCCAGACCCTCCCCAGGCCCCTCCCCAGACCCCTCCCCAGACCCCTCCCCGCCCACACGGGCTCCTCCCCAGACCCTCCCCAGACCCTCCCCAGACCCTCCCCAGACCCTCCCCAGACCCTCCCCAGGCTCCTCCCCAGACCCCTCCCCAGACCCTCCCCAGACCCTCCCCAGGCCCACCCCAGGCTCCTCCCCAGACCCTCCCCAGACCCTCCCCAGACCCTCCCCAGACCATCCCCAGACCCTCCTCATGCCCCTCCCCAGACCCTCCCCAGACCCTCCTCAGACCCTCCCCAGGCTCCTCCCCAGACCCTCCCCAGACCCTCCCCAGACCCACCCCAGGCTCCTCCCCAGACCCTCCCCAGACCCTCCCCAGACCCTCCTCAGGGCCCCTCCCAGACCCTCCCCAGACCCTCCTCAGACCCTCCCCAGGCTCCTCCCCAGACCCTCCCCAGACCCTCCCCAGACCCTCCCCAGACCCTCCCCAGGCTCCTCCCCAGACCCTCCCCAGACCCCTCCCCAGACCCTCCCCAGGCTCCTCCCCAGACCCTCCCCAGACCCTCCCCAGACCCTCCCCAGACCCTCCCCAGACCCTCCCCAGGCCCCTCCCCGCCCCACACGGGCTCCTCCCCAGACCCCTCCCCAGACCCCTCCCCAGACCCTCCCCAGACCCTCCCCAGGCTCCTCCCCAGACCCTCCCCAGACCCCTCCCCAGGCCCTCCCCGCCCACACGGGCTCCTCCCCAGATCCCTCCCCAGACCCTCCCCAGACCCCTCCCCAGGCTCCTCCCCAGACCCTCCCCAGGCCCCTCCCCGCCCACACGGGCCCCTCCCCAGGCCCCTCCCCAGACCCTCCTCAGGCCCCTCTCCGCCCACACGGGCCCCTCCCCAGACCCTCCTCAGACCCTCCCCAGACCCTCCCCAGACCCTCCCCCGGCCCCTCCCCAGGCCCTCCCCAGACCCTCCTCAGGCCCCTCCGCAGGTCCCTCCCCAGGCCCCTCCCCGCCCACACGGGCTCCTCCCCAGACCCTCCCCAGGCCCCTCCCCAGACCCCTCCCCAGGCTCCTCCCCAGACCCTCCCCAGACCCTCCCCAGACCCTCCCCAGACCCTCCCCAGGCTCCTCCCAGACCCTCCCCAGACCCCTCCCCAGGCCCCTCCCCAGACCCCTCCCCAGGCCCCTCCCCAGACCCTCCCCAGACCCCTCCCCAGGCCCCTCCCCAGACCCTCCCCAGACCCTCCCCAGACCCCCTCAGGCCCCCTCCCCAGGCCCCTCCCCACCCACACGGGCTCCTCCCCAGACCCTCCCCAGGCTCCTCCCCAGACCCCTCCCAGACCCTCCCCAGGCTCCTCCCCAGACCCTCCCCAGACCCTCCCCAGGCTCCTCCCCAGACCCTCCCCAGACCCTCCCCAGACCCTCCCCAGGCTCCTCCCCAGACCCTCCCCAGACCCCTCCCCAGGCCCCTCCCCAGACCCTCCCCAGACCCCTCCCCAGGCCCCTCCCCAGACCCTCCCCAGACCCTCCCCAGACCCCTCCCCAGGGCCCCTCCCCAGACCCCTCCCCAGGGGGCCCCTCCCCAGACCCTCCCCAGACCCCTCCCCAGGCCCCTCCCCAGACCCTCCCCAGACCCTCCCCAGACCCCCTCAGGCCCCTCCCCAGGCCCCTCCCCACCCACACGGGCTCCTCCCCAGACCCTCCCCAGGCTCCTCCCCAGACCCTCCCCAGACCCTCCCCAGGCTCCTCCCCAGACCCTCCCCAGACCCTCCCCAGACCCTCCCCAGGCTCCTCCCCAGGCCCCTCCCCACCCACACGGGCCCCTCCCCAGACCCTCCCAGACCCTCCTCAGGCCCCTCCCCAGACCCTCCCCAGACCCTCCCCAGACCCTCCCCGCCCCACACGGGCTCCTCCCCAGACCCTCCCCAGACCCTCCCCAGACCCCTCCCCGCCCACACGGGCCCCCTCCCCAGGCCCCTCCCCAGACCCTCCTCAGGCCCCTCCCCGCCCACACGGGCTCCTCCCCAGGCCCCTCCCCGCCCACCACGGGCTCCTCCCCAGGCCCCTCCCCAGGACCCCTCCCCAGACCCTCCCAGACCCTCCCCGCCCACACGGGCTCCTCCCCAGACCCTCCCCAGGCCCCTCCCTATCGCCCTCTCCCCCCCACCTCTTTGTGACTTCTGCCCCCCTTATCCGCCTGTCCTTTGGTCTTTTGGGGGGGGCTGTGGTTGACACAGAGCCCGTTGGTTTTGCCCCGCGCCCCCTGGGGTGAGGGGGTCCCCAAAACACCAGGGCCCTGGCAGCCGCACTTTCCCTGTGGAGCCCCGGGGCCTGCGCGGGTTCTGACGGCCGGTCCCCCCAGCTGCTCAGCAGGCAGAGACCCTGGGTCCAGGTTCGAGGCCAGCCCGGGCAGGGGAAGTTCCCTTTCCTCTCCAGTCCACTCGCAAAAAAGCCGGAAGTGGCGCTGTGGCTCAGGTGGTCAAGCGCCAGCCTGGAGCGAACAGGGATGGCCCCAGGCCCTGAGTTCGAGCCCCAGGCCGGGCACACGTGGTGTGTGCACACACACATGCACACAGACACACGCAGACACAGACACGCATGCGCACAGACATACAGACACGTGCACACACACAGACTCGCATGTGCACAGACACAAGCAGACACAGACACACATGCGCACAGACACACGCAGACACAGACACGCATGTGCACAGACACAGACACACAGACAGACACACAGACACAGACTCACATGTGCACAGACACACAGACACACACATGCACACAGACACACGCAGACACAGACATGCATGCGCACAGACATACAGACACGTGCACACACACAGACTCGCATGTGCACAGACACACGCAGACACAGACACACATGCGCACAGACACACAGACACGCATGTGCACAGACACACAGACACGCATGTGCACAGACACACGCAGATACAGACACACATGCGCACAGACACAGACACGCATGTGCACAGACACACAGACAGACACACAGACACAGACTCACATGTGCACAGACACACAGACAGACACACAGACAGACACGCGCACACATACTGACACAGACTCACATGTGTACAGGTACACAGGCAGACACGCATGTGCACAGACACACAGGCAGACAGGCATGTGCACAGACAGACACACAGACACACAGACACAGACTCACATGTGCACAGACACACAGACAGACACACAGACAGACACGCGCACACACACTGACACAGACTCACATGTGCACAGACACACAGGCAGACCACGCATGTGCACAGACACAGACACACAGACAGACACACAGACACAGACTCACATGTGCACAGACACACAGACACGCACGCACAGACACACACAGGTGCAGGACCCAGCGAACCCCGACCCCGACCCCAACGACCCCAACCATACCGACCCGACCCCGACCCCACACCCCGACCCCAGCCCCCACCGGCACTGACACCCCACCGTCGCCCCCCTCGCCCGGCCGGTTCTGAACCACGGGCGGTGGAAGAAACCTCGGCGTCCACGTGGTGGAGATCCTGGGAGTTTTGTGTTTGGGGCCTGGAGAGAGAGAGAGACAGACAGACAGACAGACAGACAGACACAGAGACAGACAGAGAGAGAGACAGACAGACAGACAGAGAGACAGAGAGAAAGAGACAGACAGAGAGACAGACAGACAGAGAGACAGAGAGACAGACAGAGAGACAGACAGAGAGACAGACACAGAGACAGACAGAGAGAAAGAGAGACAGACAGACAGAGAGACAGAGAGACAGAGAGACAGAGAGGACAGACAGAGAGACAGACAGAGAGACAGACACAGAGACAGACAGAGAGAAAGAGAGACAGACAGACAGAGAGACAGAGAGACCGACAGACAGAGACAGAGAGACAGAGAGACCGACAGAGAACGCAGGGCGGGCGGGAGGGCTCCTGGGCGGCCGTGGTTTGGGGGCGTGGCCAGGGATGGGGGCGGCCTTTGAAGGAGGCGGGGGCAGCAGCTGAAGAGCTAGGAAGGGGAGGAGGCGGAGCCTGGGCGGGGCGGGGGCGGAGCCTGGGCGGGGCGGGGGCGGAGCCTGGGCGAGGCGGGGGAGGAGCCTGGGTGGGGAGGGGGCGGGCAGGGGAGGAGCCTGGGCGGGGGCGGGGGCGGAGCCTGGGTGAGGCGGGGGCAGAGCCTGGGCGGGCGGGACGGAGCCTGGGCGAGGCGGGGGCAGGCGGGGGAGGAGCCTGGGTGGGGAGGGGTGGAGCCTGGGCGAGGCGGGGGCAGAGCCTGGGCGGGGTGGGGGCGGAGCCTGGGCTGGGCAGGGGTGGAGTCGGGCGGGGGTGGGGGCGGAGCCGGGCGGGGGAGGAGCCTGGGTAGGGCATGGTGGAGCCTGGGCTGGGCGGGGCGGAGCCGGGTGGGGGAGGAGCCTGGGTGGGGCGGGGCGGAGCCTGGGCGAGGCGGGGGCAGAGCCTGGATGGGGTGGGGGCGGAGCCTGGGCGGGGTGGGGGCGGAGCCTGGGCGAGGCGGGGGCAGAGCCTGGGCGGGGTGGGACGGAGCCGGGCGGGGGCGGAGCCGGGAGGGGGAGGAGCCTGGGTGGGGCGGGGGCGGAGCCAGGCGGGGGAGGGGCTGGGCAGGGAGGGAGCAGGAGCAGGAGCAGGAGGAGGAGTAGGAGGAGCAGGGGGAGGAGCGGGGGAGGCGCGGGGGAGGAGGAGCAGGAGGCGCGGGGGAGGCGCGGGGGAGGCGCAGGGGGAGGAGGAGCAGGAGGCGCGGGGGAGGCGCGGGGGAGGCGCAGGAGGAGCAGGGGGGGAGGCGCGGGCGGGGGAGGCGCAGGTCTAACTCCCGCCGGCCGCGTCCCGCTCTCGGAGCGAGGGGAGCGGAGCTGGGGACGGAGCGCGGGGCGAGATCGAGGCGCGCAGGGCGACGGGGTCGGAGTCGGGGGGTCGGGGGTCCCCGCGCCCGGGGATGGAGCTGCTGTGCGGGCCGGGGTCGGGGCGCGCACGCGCGGAGGGCGGGCCGCTGGCGGAGCGCGCGCTGCGGAACCTGCTGTCGGCCGAGGAGCGCTACCTGCCGCCCCGCGCCCGCGCGCCCCGCCTCCGCCCGCACGCGCGCCGCGCCCTGGCCGCCTGGATGCTCGAGGTACGGGGGCGGGGGACCCCGGGCCGGGATCGGGGGAGCGGCCTGGGGGGACCCCGGCCCGAGATCGGCGGGGACCCCAGCCCGAGATCGGGGGGGACCCCCGGCCCGAGATCGGGGGGGACCCGGCCCGAGATCGGGGGGGACCCCGACCCGAGATCGGGGGGGACCCGGCCCGGGATCGGGGGGGCGCCTAGGGGGTCCCCGACCCGAGATCGGCGGGGACCCCGGCCTCAGATCCGGGGGGGACCCCGGCCTGATATAGGGTGAACCTGGGGGGACCCCGACCCGAGATCCGGGGAGACTGGGGGGACCCCCACCCGAGATCCGGGGAGACTGGGGGGACCCCGGCCTGAGATCCGGGGGGAACCCTGGCCCGAGATCGGGAGGGCGGCATGGGGGCCCCGGCCCGAGATCCGGGGGGACTAGGGGGACCCTGACTCGAGATCCGGGGGGACTGGGGGGACCCCGGCCTCAGATCCCGGGGGGACCCTGGCCCGAGATGGGGGGAGGACCTGGGGGGACCCCGGCCCGAGATCCGGGGGGACTGGGGGGACCCCGGCCTGAGATCCGGGGGGGACCCTGGCCCGAGATCGAGGGGTCTGGGGGGACCCCGGCCAGAGATGGGGTGACCCCGGGGTACCCCTCCCGCAGACACTTCGTCTGGCCTCTCAGGCCCCTCCCCCCACGAGGCCGCGCCTGGCGGGGACCCCGGATGTGCCCCTCCCCGCCCCTTCCCGGCCGCCCCCCCAAGCACCCCATTACCCCCATTATCCCCGGCCCCCACCCCCGAGCTCGTGCCGTGCGGCTCCCCAAGATCGTCAGCTTAGAGATGGGGAGACGATGGGGTATCTCCAAACCAGAGATCCCGGGTGCCCCTTTCTGGGGTGCCCCAACCGCTCGCCCCGAGATCGGGGCCCCTCCACCTCAGCTCTGCCCGTCTGGGCCGAGGTGGAGCCCCCCCACGGTGCAGGGCGCCCCAGGGCCGGACGCTGGCGGGGAGCGGGGTCCCCCTCGGGGTTTTCAGGCCCGAGTGGCATCCGGGGGGGGGCATTTCCTCGATTTGGGGTTATGGTTTTGAAACTGGGTCTCCCCCCCACGTGCTTCCTCTCCTCCCTTCCCCCCTCTCTGCACCCCCAAATCCTCCCCCTAGGCCGCGGGGACTCCCCTCTGGCATGGTCAGCAGTGGACAGAACAGGGTCTGGGGGTTCGAGGGAGACCAAGGCACCCTCCCCGGGGGGCCCCCCCGAATATTTTCTGTTGACTTTTTGGAAAAGATGACAAAATCCCCCCCCCCAAAATCCACAAATTCAGAGCATGGCGGGGCCTGGAGCCTGTGGGGGCGGGGTGAGGGGGGACCCCGGGTTTGGGAGCCTGAGGGTCCCCCCATTTTGTGATCCCCCAGTGAGAAATCACAGGCACCCAGGAAGAGCTGGGTGCATGCACCCTCACTTTTCTTCCCTTTAGAGTCCTGCGTTCTGCTCCCCTTCTCCCCCCCCCAAATAAGCCCCCCAAACTTGTTCATTAAGTGATGCGAGATTATGGTTCGCAGGTAGGAATCCTTCCAGCGTGCCTCGGGGGCTGTGTTCACCCTTGGCCGGTTTCCCCGTCCCCCCAGGTCTGTGAGGAGCAGAAGTGCGAGGAAGAGGTCTTCTCCTTGGCCATGAACTACCTGGACCGCTTCCTGGCGGGGGTCCCCACCCTCAAGGCCCACCTGCAGCTGCTGGGGGCCGTGTGTATGTTCCTGGCCTCCAAGCTAAAGGGGAGCAGCCCGCTGACGGCCGAGAAGCTGTGCGTCTACACCGACAACGCCGTGACCCCCCACGAACTCCTGGTAAGGACCTGGGCCTCCAGCCTCGGGCCTCCCTCCCCCCGGCCTCCCCACTCCCCCTCCTCCTCCAGCCTGCCCTTACCCCCCTCCCTGGCTGTGCACCCCACATCTCCACACACCAGACCCAGGGCCATTCCCAGAAGGAACTCTGCTGGGAGCCGGTGGACGTGTGTGTGTGTGTGTGTGTGTGTGTGTGTGTGTGTGTGAGAGAGACGCCCCAAGAGCAGAGCTGACCTGCCAAACAAGGTGGACGCTCTCCTCAGAACCCCGAAAGTGGCCGCCACCGTGAACCCCCTTTGCGGACCCACACCCGGCCCCCCGACGTTAATAGTAGATGATCATTAAAGATACCCACGTGATCGATTTCGGAGCCATGTCAAAAAGGAGGGCATTTTTTTTTTAAATAATCGAGGCATCTAAGGCCTAGATTCCTAACCTAGGTGGGGACCCCAAGGGGGGAAGAAGGGGGTTCTTGGTCCCCCCCAGGAATGGGGGGGGAGGGAGTTCAGGAATCTCCCCACACTATTCTTAACTTTCTTTGTTAACTTTTTGTGCAGGATGCATGGTTGTAGAGTATTGCTAATCTTCAAAGGCTTTGCACCCCTCTTTGCTTAGTAGGAAGACCCCCCCCCCTTTTCCCTTCACACACACACACACACACACTCACACTCACACACACTCACGCCTCAGTGTCTTGACCTGAGCTTTGTGATACCTGGCCGTGCGATGCCCCTCTGGTGGTGGCCGTGCGCATGGCCGCGGGGCGGGAGGTCCAGGGCCTGGGAAGTTCAGCTCTGAACGGCTTGCCAGGTTTCTAGGCCTTTCTGGTTGGTTCTGAGACCCGCAGATCCCTCCCATCCCCCCCGGGAAAAGGTGCTTGTCTGCTTGCTTCTGGAAAGATCGCGTCCTTGACGCTCCGTGTGCCAGGGCCGGCTTGGGAAACGCTCCCCACTCCAGCCATCTTTGGAGATGCTGGAATGTTCCCGGTCCCTCAAGAGGGAGCGTTTGTTTTGTGTTTTTCTAAACCGGGGCAGACTTCAAAGTTGGTGCAGAAAGAAAAATTCTAGCTGGGCCCAGTGGCTCCTGCCTGTCACCCCAGCTCCTCAGGAGGCTGAGATCTGAGGATCGTGGTTCGAGGCCAGCCCTGGCAGGAAAGTCCGTGAGACTCTGATCTCCCAGGAACCACCAGAAAACCGGACGTGGTGCTGTGGCTCAAGTGGTAGAGCACCAGCCTTGAGCTGAAGAGCTGAGGGACAGTGCCCGGGCCCTGAGTTCAGGCCCCACAATCGAACCCCCACCCCAAATGGTTGAGCACCAGCCTTGACTGAAAAAGCAAAACAAGAGTTCAGAGCCCTGAGTTCAGGCCTAGAGAAGGTCGTGGAGGTTCAGGCAGAAGCAAACTTGAATCCTTTGGAAGTATGAGAGAGGCTGGGGCCGGGCCCCCCCAACCAGCTTCAAAGCTCTCGGGGTACGTGGGTGAGATCCATCTACTGAGAGCCCCAACAATTGATCTGGGTCTCAAGTCCCAGCTGAACCCTGGATCAACAGTGTGTGCCGGTCCTGGGGCTTGAACTCTGCTCAAGGCTGGTGATGGTGCTCTACCCCTTGAGCCACACCTCCACTTGGGGCTTTTTGCTCGTTGAGCTGGAGATCAAGGAGTCTCACCGAGGTGTTTGTCCCCTGTGGGGGGGGGTGGCCTGGCTGGCTTCAAGTCTCCATCCTCAGATCTCGGGCTTTGGAGCAGAGCAGCTGGGATTACAGGCGTGAGGGCCGGCGCCCGGCCAGAGAGGGGTTTTCACGTTGGCATTCTCTCTGTCTCTGTGCCCAGGAGTGGGAGCTGGTGGTGCTGGGGAAGCTGAAGTGGAACTTGGCGGCCGTCACCCCACACGACTTCGTGGAGCACATTCTCCGGAAGCTTCCCCAGCAGCCCGAGACGCTGCCTCGCATCCGCAAGCACGTGCAGACCTTCATCGCGCTGTGTGCCACGGGTGAGGCCCACCGGGCTTCGGCTGAGAGCGTGGGGGTCGGCGGGGGGGGGAGGAGCAGAGCCAGGGGGGGGCAGAGAACCCCGGGTTTCACTCTGGGTTCTGTGTGCGTTCACTTGTTACCCGTCCTGGGACTTGAACTCAGGGCCTGGGTGCCGTCCCTGAGCTCCTCCACTCCAGGCTGGCGCTCTACCTCCTGAGCCACACTGCTGCATTTTTGGCTTTATTATTATTATTGTCGTCGTCGTTGTTGTTGTTTGGTGGTGGTTCGTGGGAGATCAGAGTCTCAGGGACTTCCTGCCCCGGCTGGCTTTGAACCGCGATCCTCAGCCTCCTGAGTGGCTGGATGACAGGTGTGAGCCACTGCTCAGCTCGTGGGTGGTTGGTGTGGACCGTGGTGGTAATGGGGGGGGGAGGTGTGTCTTTAAGAAAATGGGGGCTGGGCAGGTGGCTCCGGGGTACAGTGCTCGCCTCGCACGCAGGAAGCCCTGGGTTCGAGTCCTCAGCACCACAGATACAGGAAAAGCCGCACGTGGCGCTGTGGCTCAAGTGGTAGAGCGCCGCCTTGGGCCAGAGAAGCGCAGGGACAGCGCCCAGGCCCTGAGTTCAAGTCCCAGCACTGGAAAGCAAAAGCAAAAACGTTGTCCTTTCTGGCAGCAGCCAGGACCGGGGTGCATTTTCCTGATCAACCACAGTCGGCAGCGTCCCCCCCCAGAACAAGGGTCTGACCAGTGAGCCCCCCTAGCCCCCCCAACCCCCTCACCCCCCCAAGCCCCCCCAATCCCACCCAACCCCACACAATCCACCCAACCTCCCTCAACCCCCCCAGCCCCCCAAGCCCCCCAACCCCCTCAACCCCCCTAACCCCACCAGCCCCACAACCCCCCAACCCCCCCCAATGCCCCCAACCCCACCCAACCCCCAACCCCCTCAACCCCCCCAGCCCCCCCCAACCCCCCCCAACCCCCCAACCCCACCCTACCCCCACACAATCCACCCAACCCCCCCAACCCCACCCAACCCCCCCCACCCCCCCAAGCCCCCAACCCCACCAGCCCCCCCCAACCCCCCAACCCCACCCAATGCCCCCAACCCCCCCAACTCCCCAATCCCCCCACCCCCAACCCCACCCAACCCCCCCAAGTCCCCCAACCCCCCAAACCCCCCCAGCCCCCCAACCCCCCCAGCCCCCCAACCCCCCCAGCCCCACCCAATCCCACCCAACCCCCCCCCAATCCCACCCAACCCCCCCATCCCACCCAACCCCCCAACCCCCCCAGCCCCCCAGCCCCCCCCAACCCCACCCTACCCCACACAACCCCCCCAACCCCCCCAACCCCACCCTACCCCACACAACCCCCCCAACCCCCCCCAACCCCACCCTACCCCACACAATCCACCCAACCCCCCAACCCGCTGCCCGCACTGTCCCCCCCCCCCCCCCCCGGGCCGTGGGAGCCCTGACCCCCAGTGCCGCCCAGGGGGGTCATGAGTTCACAGGAAGGAGCAGGAGGTCAGAGACCCCAGCCTGGGGGCCATGAACCCCAGAACCCCAATCGGGGCCTGGACGGGGGACACAATGTTGCCTCTTGTCGGGTCGCAGGGTCGCGAGGCCGTGGGGTCGCAGGGTCGGAAGTCTGGGTGAGAAATAAACAACCCGGTCACGGTCAAGGGGTGACCCCACCCAGGCTGGGCTGGGGAGGGGGCTCCCCCAGAGGGCGGTCCCGGAAATCCAGGCGGGAGGGAGGGAGGGAGGGGAGGGAGGAGGGAGGGAGGGAAGGAGGAGGGAGGGAAAGAGGGAAGGAAGGGAGGGAGGGAGGGAGGGAGGAGGGAGGGAGGGAGGGAGGGAGGGAGGGGGAGGGAGGGAAGGAAAAAGAAGGAGGAAAGGAAGAAAAGGAGGGAGGGAAGGAAGGGAGGAAGGGAGGGAGGGAAAGAAAGAAGGAGGGAAGAAGGGAAGAGGGAGGGGAAGGGAGGAGA
>NW_024871435.1:2500-7500 GCF_019054845.1 Dipodomys spectabilis
GCTGTGGCTCAAGTGGTAGAGCGCCAGCCTGGACACACACACACACACACACACACACACACAAGCCTGCTTAGGAAAACTTTCAAATTACATTAAAAGAAGTTCATAGTATTCCAGATACGTAATTGGGCGTCCATGAGAATTTTGAAGCTAGCAAGAAGGCAAGATGGAAGCCATTTCAATGGCAAGAGACAAGGAGAGGAACCAAACATGAATGGAACTTTGAAGATTCTCCCCTGGAGTGGGGGGGGGGGGGAAGAGTCCATGTATATGTTATTAATTGACATATTACTATGTCATTAATGATACTCAGGGAGTATAAAAGTATCACCAGTTTTGAAAGACGGGTCAAGAAGTGAGCATAGGATAATTGCGATTCGTAGATCCGCGGGTGGAGAGTGTTTTTTTATGGGTGTGATCAATAACTTGAGTTAATGATTTCTTTATTTCTTTCTATTAACTGGTGTGTATTGGGGGAATAATTAGTAATAATAATTTATGACGATAATAAATAATCCTTGTAAAGCGATGCAAAGAGTTTACAGTCTTATACATAATAAAATGACAGACTGTCAACACAGATAAAGCTATAATTTACCACTTAGCCTATTTGACTTACTGGAAACTTTAATCAGAGAACTAAACTGGTGTGTGTGTGTGTGTGTGTGTGTGTGTGTGTGTGTGTGTGTGTGTGTGTGTGTGTGTGTGTGTGTGTTGGTCCTGGGGTTTGAAATCAGAGCCTAGACACTCTCCCAGAATTGTTATTTTTCCCCCTCAAGGCTAGCATTTTACCACCTGAGCCACAGCTCCACTTCTGGCATTTTGCTGGTTCACTGGAGAGAAGAGTCTCATGGACTTTCCTGCCCAGGCTGGTTTTGAACCGTGATCCTCCTATCTCAGCTTCCTGAGTGGCTGGGATGACAGGCGGGAGCTACCACTGCCTGGCCTCAGTTTGTACGTTAGCATAGGGTTGATTGGAGTTGTTCAGGCTGGTGATTTCAAGTCCCTGAACTATTGCTAAACTATTACTGGACTAGAACTGGACAATTAGAAACATTTTCCCAGTCCCTCTTGTTTGGGATTTTATTCTGTCTTGTTTTGTGTTGGCTTTTTTTTTTTCCTTCACATTTACTGTCTGGGCTTCTATCCCAGTGAAACTCTGTGCTCTGTTGAAAATTTAGTAATTTGCTTACTCCAGAGAGTTCTGCTCATGTTTTGGTGGACCTAGCAGAAGTCTTTAATCCTTTTGTTTTTGTTTTTGGTTGGTCGTGGGGTTTGAACTCAGGGCCTGGGCGCTGTCCCTGAGCTTCTTTTGCTCAAGGCTGGCGCTCTACCACTTGAGCCACAGCGCCACTTCCGGCTTTTTCTGCTTCTGTGGTGCTGAGGAATCGAATCCAGGGCCTCATGCATGCGAGGCGAGCGCTCTACCACTGAGCCACCTGCCCAGCCCCTGCACATGTCCTTAAAAGCACAGAATAGATGCACCAAGTAGTGAGAATTCTTGGGATTTCGACGGAGGGTTGAGGTTCATCTTGGAGAGTGGAGGGTGTGACATTGCCGTGTGCAGCTCGTTAGACGGATACACGCTCGTGTTACGGCTCACACACACACGTGAAACAAAACTAACAATAACCCTGCCTAGGAGAAGCGTTCACTCAAGAGGCTGAGCCTTTAGGACCCTTGGCACGCCGGGCTGCTACCTGCTCTCCACTGGGGAAATAGAGGCAGAAGGAACTGTTGGCCCACACAGATCTTCCTGGGTTTTCCAAGGTGGCCAGAATCGAACCCCGGCATTGCCAAGACAAACATGCCGCCCTACGGGGGCCTTTTGTGCAACTGTGACAGTTCACGAACCAGGACAGGCGTTTTACAGAACAGGAACAGAAGCTGCAGGGCTGGGAGGAAAGGGTTACACAGAGCCAATCTGACAGAGGACTGGGAGCTCCATACAGCCAGCCATTCTCCAGAGCCAGGAAGAGAGCCCGGATGAGATGACCCAACGTGGGCCAAAGATCCCAGAGACGCCCCCGCTGAAGAGGACGGGAGAGAGAACAGCTCGGTGCTGGTGCTCACGCCTGGAATCCCAGCTACCCAGGAGGCTGAGATCTGAGGATGGAGGTTCAAAGCCAGCCCGGGCAAGAAGAAGTCCATGAGACTCTCATCTCCCAGGAACCACCAAAAAGACTGAAGTGGACCTGTGGCTCCTGTGGGAGAGAGCCAGCCTTGAATGGAAAAAGCAAATGAGAATGAAGTGTCCTAACTTCAAGATACAGGGCTGGTTTGGGGGGAGGGGGGAGAGGAAGGGAAGGAAAGAGAGAGAGAAAGGGAGAGAGAGAGAGAGGAAGGGGAAGGAAGGAAGGAAGGAAGGAAGGAAGGAAGGAAGGAAGGAAGGAAGGAAGGAAGGGAGGGAGGGAGGGAGGGAGGGGAGGGAGGGAGGGAGGGAGGGAGGGAGAGGCTGGGAGGCTGGGAGGCTGGGAGGGAGGAAGGAAGGAAGGGAGGGAGGGAGGGAGGGAGGGAGGAGGGAGGGAGGGAGGGAGGTTGGAAGGGAGGGAGGGAGGAAGGAGGAAGGAAGGAAGGAAGGAAGGAAGGAAGGAAGGAAGGGAGGGAGGGAGGGAGGGAGGAAAGGAAGGAAAGAGAGAGGGAGAGAGAGGAAGGAAGGGAGGGAAGGAAGGGAAGGGAAGGGGAGGGGAGGGGAGGGGAGGGAAGAGGGACCAAAGAGAAAAAGGAACTCAGGACCTGGGCACTGTCCCTGATTTTTCCTCTGCTCAAGGTTGGTGCTCTACCACCCGAGCCACAGTTCCACCTGGGCCTTTTTGGTTTGCTCACGGGAGCTAAGAATCTCATGGACTTTCCCGGCCAGGCTGGCTTTGAACCGTGATCCTCAGATCTCAGCCTCCTGCGCAGCTGGGATGACAGGCGGGAGCCACCGAGATGCCCCAGCTGAGATGCTGAACCTTTGAGCATGACAGGTAATGTTCCTGTTTGGTTTTCCTTAGGAATGTTCCAGAACAGGAAATGCTTCCATTCCCCTGGTTGAAGGACCACAAAACAGGAGTGTGCGTTTTCAGAAAGGGCTTCCCACAGGGCTCTTGTGCTGGAGAGCGGGTGTGCACCGAAGCTGGCTTTCTGTGGGAGGATTTATGAAACATCCTCTGGCCAGATGGCTGATACCGCCTGGATTTCCTCCACAGGATCATCTCTGATGATCTTCAGCTACTCCAGCTGTGGATTCTATTTAACCTTCAATCGTTCCTGTCCAATCCCAGAAAACAGGAAAAAAAAAAACCAATATTGCCCATAAATCAACCCCTATCCTTGTCAGATAACTGCACCCGGAAATAAAACAGAAATACGGCATATGAAAAGAAAAAGGAAGCTAATCTTCACACACAAAAAAGGACAGCATAACATGCAGACAATGTATAGGAAACCTGGCTTGCATTTATTTATGTATTTATGTACTTATTTTGTGCTGGTCCTGGGGCTTGAATTCAGGGCCTGGTTGCTGTCCCTGAGCTTTTGGGTTTTTTTTTTTTTTTTTTTTTTTGCTCAAGGCTGGTGCTCTACCACTTGAGCCACACCTCCACTTCTAGCTTTTGGGTGGCTCATCGGAGATCAGAGTCACACAGACTTTCCTGCCCTTGGCTGGTTTTGAACCTCAATCCCCAGATCTCAGCCTCCTGAGTAGCTAGGATGACAGGTGTGAGCCACTGGCACCCAGCTATATTTCTATATTTGCATTTTCAACATTGTCCTGTTTTTTAAAAAGCCCATACAACTGTAGAAAAGAATTAATAGCTTTATATGTACAGCACCTGTCAAAGTGTATTTAAGTTTATGCATTTTTAATTTTACTTATTTATCTATTTGTGTGTGTGTGTGTGTGTGTGTGTGTGTGTGTGTGTGTAATGGGGCTTGAACTCAAGGCCTGGGTGCTGGGCTTTTTCATTTAAGGTTGGTGCTCTACCACTTGAACCACAGCTTCACATCCAACTTTTTGCTGGTTAATTGGAGATAAGGGTCTTGTTAGACTTTTCTTCCTGGACTGACTTTGAACCACAATCCTCAAATGTTGGTCTGTTGAGAAGCAAGGATTATAGGCACGAGTCACCAGCAACCAGCCAATAAAAGAAACAATAAAGTGTATTTCAGATAAATTTAGGAGTTGACAAAAATATTTGCATCATCTCAAGACACAATGCCCTAGCAAAGACTTTTGGAGCTGGAGATGGAGAAGAAAATCGCTCAAGTAGTTTTACAAAGGGCGTTCCATTTTACATTTTATTTTTCATTTTATTATATGTATATAATCTTTATTATCTTTAAGTAGTTGTACAAAGAGTACTAGTTTACCTTTTATTTAATATACTGTATTTTATATGATACTAGCTTACCTTTTATATTACATTATTTTTAAATTTTTTAAAGTTGTTTATGTATACGTATTTTTCAGAAGACAACGCGGTTTCTCGACATTGCAATTTCTATCTTCTTCAATCCCAGTATCTCTGCTCTTCTTCCTAAAACAGAAGATAGGAGTATGTACTTTTGCTTCAACTACTATCTTCCTATCATGGGTTTAACCTATTCCCGTAAGGATTTGGGGGTCCTGTGTCCTTTTGGGGGACCCTGTGTCCCAACAGCAAACAGCTCTTGTGGAGGTGAGGAGATCAATTTCCATTGCTATAAATCCTTTGATGAGTTCTCTGGCTCATTTCCTGGGGGAGGGGGGGGTAGGGGGTGTTAAGCAACTTTTATGACAGATTGCTTCATCTCCCTTCAAACTCTTTGATCGCTTGGTTTTTATGGTGTCCCTTCCCTTCCCCCTGCACTCTTTGTCAGGGTTCTGTTGAGCTCTAAGCCTGTATGGACTAAGTCTTTTATCTAGAGATACAATTTCCAAAGGTGAGTTTGTTTGGTCTCAAGCCTTCAAATGTCATCCATTAGCTGACAGTGGGGTTTATCAGATCCAGATGGTTTTTTTGTTGGTTTTTTTTCCC